>NW_024498952.1:0-2139 GCF_017590055.1 Onychostruthus taczanowskii
AAAACTCCATCCCTGCGCTGCTTCATCTGCAGGGGAGAAACCAAACCCGTCTGAACGCCCCAAAAAAAGATAAAAAACCCCCAAAATAAAATAAAAAAAAATCCCAAAATAACCCCCAAAACTCCATCCCTGCGCTGCTTCATCTGCAGGGGCGAAACCAAACCCGTCTGAACGCCCCAAAAAAAGATAAAAACCCCCAAAAAAAAAAAAAAAAAAATCCCAAAATAACCCCCAAAACTCCATCCCTGCGCTGCTTCATCTGCAGGGGCGAAACCAAACCCGTCTGAACGCCCCAAAAAAAGATAAAAACCCCCAAAAAAAAAAAAAAAAAAATCCCAAAATAACCCCCAAAACTCCATCCCTGCGCTGCTTCATCCGCCGCCGAGAAACCAAATCTGTCCGGACGCCCCAAAAAAAGATAAAAAACCCTCAAAATAAAATAGAAAACCCCCCCAAAAAACCCAAAACTCCATCCCTGTGCGGCTTCATCCGCCGCGGAGAAACCAAACCCGTCCGGACGCCCCAAAATAAAATAAAAAAACCTAAAAATAAAATTTAAAAAACCCCAAATAACCCCCAAAACTCCATCCCTGCGCTGCTTCATCCGCCGCGGAGAAATCAAATCCGTCTGAACGCCCCAAAAAAAGATTAAAAAACCTCAAAATAAAATTGAAAAAATCCCAAAATAACCCCCAAAACTCCATCCCTGCGCTGCTTCATCCGCCGCCGAGAAACCAAATCTGTCCGGACGCCCCAAAATAAAATAAAAAAAACCCTCAAAATAAATTTAAAAACCCAAAATAAAATAAAAAAACTCAAAGTAAAATTTAAAAACCCCAAAATAAAATTTAAAAACCCCAAAATAAAATAAAATAAAATAACAAAATAAAATTAAAAAAACCCCAAAATAAAATTTAAAAACCCAAAATAAAATTTAAGAAAAACCCTAAATAAAAAAAAAAACCAAATAAAATAAAAAAGCCAAAATAAAATTTAAAACCCAAAATAAAATTTAAAAAACCCAAAATAAAATTAGAAATCCCCAAAATAAAATTAAAAAAAACACAAAATAAAATAAAAAACCCAAAATAAAATAAAAAACCCCAAAATAAAATTAAAAACCCCCAAAATAAAATCTAAAAATCCAAAATAAAATTTAAAAACCCCCCCAAAAATTTAAAAACTCCCTAAATAAAATAAAAAAAACCAAAATAAAATTAAAAACCCCCAAAATAAAATCTAAAAATCCAAAATAAAATTTAAAAACCCCCCCAAAAATTTAAAAACTCCCTAAATAAAATAAAAAAAACCAAAATAAAATTAAAAACCCCCAAAATAAAATCTAAAAATCCAAAATAAAATTTAAAAACCCCCCCAAAAATTTAAAAACTCCCTAAATAAAATAAAAAAAACCAAAAATAAAATTAGAAAAACCCAAAATAAAATTAAAAAACCCGAAAATAAATTTAAAACCCCCAAGAAGGCTGCGCTGTTTCCCAGGCGCGCCCGGCCCGCTGAATCCCCCCTGGCTGCGCGGGGCCTTTTAAGGTCTCTCCTCTCCTTTTGAAGCCCCCTCCCCACCCCCGCCGCCCCTCATCTATTATTTTTATTAATGCGCCGGGATTTCTTTTTTTTTTTTTTTTTCCTCTTTCTTCCCCTTTTTAGGAGGAGGAGGGGGAGGGGGAGGGATTAGCGCGGAGTCATTTCGGGACAGAAGGACCCCAGGGATGTTTTTTTTGGGATGTTTTTTTGGGATTAGAGACGTCTGACCTTGGCGGCCGCGGGTCGCGTCTCGAGGGTGGGATTTGAAAAAGGAAAAAAAAGGGGAATTGGGGAAAAAAAAAAATCAGTTTTGTGCCGGAATTGGGACGGGGAGGGGCTGCGGCCGCAGCCGCGGTATTTATGGCTCCGGGAATTTTCTGGGGGAAAAAACAGGAAAAAAGGGAAATCCCAGAGCTGGGGAGGAGGGAAGGGAGAGAGGAGGAAAATCGCCCCAAAAAATAAAACCAGGGTGGCCCCAGCTGCAGGCGGCAGATCCAAAAGGGCCGGGAAGGAATTCCTGTTCTGGGAGCAGCTCCGTGCCTCAGTTTCCCCGCTGGAGCAGCAGGGAGAGGGGCAGCGAGGGAGGAAAAATGGGGG
>NW_024498953.1:0-2134 GCF_017590055.1 Onychostruthus taczanowskii
GCGATTAATGAGGGATTAATGGGGATTCATAGCGATTAATAGTGACTAATAGTGACTAATGGGGGATTAATAGCGATTAATGAGGGATTAATGGGGATTAATAGTGATTAATGAGAGATTAATAGTGATTAATAGTGATTAATAGTGATTAATGAGGGATTAATGGGGATTAATAGTGATTAATGAGAGATTAATAGTGATTAATAGTGATTAATGAGGGATAAATTGGGATTAATAGCGATTAATAGTGATCAATAGTGACTAATGGGGGATTAATAGCGATTAATGAGGGATTAATGGGGATTAATAGCGATTAATAGGGATTAATAGCGATTAATGAGAGATTAATAGTGATTAATGAGGGATTAATGGGGATTAATAGGGATTAATAGGGATTAATGACAAATTAATAGGGATTAATATCGATTAATGGGGGTTAATGGGGGAATTAAACAGGTAATTAATGAGGAGTTAATGGGGGAATTAATGGGGAATTAATGAGTGACTAATGGGGGATTAATGGGGCAATTAATAAGGCAATTAAATGAGGTAATTAATGGGATAATTAATGGGGTAATTAATAGGGATTGATGGGGATTAATGGGGAATTAATGGGGCATTAATGGGGCAATTAATCGGTAATTAGTGAGGTAATTAATGGGTAATAAATGGGGTAATTAATGGGGCAATCAATTAGGTAATTAATGGAGAATTAATGGGGGATTAATGGGGCAATTAATGGGGTAATTAATAGTAATTAATGAGGTAATTAATGGGAGAATAAATGGGGTAGTTAATGGGAAATTAATGGGGAATTAATGGATAATTAATGGGGCAATTAATGGGTCATTAACGGGGGCATTAATGGGTAATTAATGGGGCAACTAATTAGGTAATTAATGGGGGAATTAATGGATAATAGTGCAATTAATGGGCATTTAATAGGTAATTAATGGGGTAATTAATGATCATTAATGAGGCAATTAATAGCTAATTAATTAACAGATAATTAATAGGTCATTAACGGGAGTCAATGGGGTAATTAATTGGTAATTAATTGGTAATTAACGGGCAATTAATGTGTTAATTAATTAGTAATTAACGAGCTAATTACCGAGAAGGAACCGGGGCAAAACCGGGGGGGGGCGGGGCCGGGATTTGGGGAATTTTGGGGAATTTGGGGATTTTTGGTGAATTTCGGGTGAATTTTGGGTGAATTTGGGTTTTTTTGGGGTGAATTTCGGGTTTCTTGGGGTGAATTTTGGGTGAATTTGGTGAATTTTGAGGAATTTTGAGGAAATTTGGGTGAATTTGGGTGAATTTTGGGTTTTTTTGGTGAATTTTGGGGTTTTTTGGGGTGAATTTTGGTGAATTTTGGGTGAATTTCGGGATTTTTGGTGAATTTCGGGTGAATTCTGGGTGAATTTCGGATTTTTTGGGGGTGAATTTTGGGTGAATTTCGGGATTTTTGGTGAATTTCGGGTGAATTCTGGGTGAATTTCGGATTTTTTGGGGGGGAATTTTGGGTGAATTTGGGTTTTTTTGGGGTGAACTTTGGGTGAATTTGGTGAATTTTGGGTGAATCTTGGGGAATTTGGGGATTTTTGGTGAATTTCGGTGGGTTTTTTTGGGTGAATTTTGGGATTTTTTGTGAATTTTGGGGATTTTTGGGTTTATTTTGGGTGAATTTTGGGGTTTTTTGGGGTGAATTTGGTGAATTTTGGGGTTTTTTGGGGTGAATTTTGGGTAAATTCGGGGGTTTTTGCTGAATTTCGGGTTTTTTTGGGGTGAATTTTGGGTGAATTTGGGTTAATTTTCGGGTTTTTTGGTTTTTTTGGTGAATTTCGGGGTTTTTTGGGTTTATTTTGGGGTTTTTTGGGTTTTTTTGGGGTGAATTTGGTGAATTTTGGGGTTTTTTGGGTTTTTTTGGGGTGAATTTGGTGAATTTTGGGGTTTTTTGGGTTTTTTTGGGGTGAATTTGGTGAATTTCGGGGTTTTTTTGGGTGAATTTTGGGGATTTTTGGGTTTTTTTGTGAATTTCGCGGTTTTTTGGGTGAATTTGGTGAATTTTGGGTTTTTTGGGGTTTTTTTTTGGTGAATTTGGGTTTTTTTGCTGAATTTCGGGTTTTTTTGG
>NW_024498954.1:0-2134 GCF_017590055.1 Onychostruthus taczanowskii
AAACTTCTCCCAGGACCCCCCAAATTTTTGGCAGCCCCCTCCCCAATTTCGGGGCGCCCCCACCTTCTCCTCCAGGGCCCCCATCCTCTCCTTGAGGTGCAGCTGCAGCCGCTCGTTGCTCTCGCTCAGCAGCCGGTCCACGGTCTCCGAGAGCCGCTTGTTGTGCTCGTCGTTCATCTTCTCCCTCTGCCGCGCCTGCGGGGACCCCAAAATTCGGGGAGGGGGGGGGTCCCCAAAATTTTGGCGAGCCCCCCCCCAAAAAATCCAGGGTGGCGCCAAAAGTGTCGGGGACCCGGCGGGAGCGACGCAACGGAGTTTGCAGGACAAAAAAAGCGAAAAGAATTGAATTGTAAATGAGATTTTGGGGTGCAGCGAAATTTTGGGGAGTCCCCAGTGAAATTTGGGGGTCTCCGGTTTGGGGTGCCCATTTTTGGGGTTTCCAATTTTTGGGGTTTCCCATTTTTGGGGTGTCCCCATTTTTGGGGTTTCCCATTTTTGGGGTTTCCAATTTTTGGGGTTTCCCATTTTTGGGGTGTCCCCATTTTTGGGGTGTCCCCATTTTTGGGGTGCCCCCATTTTTAGGGGTTCACTTTTTGGGGGTCCCCATTTTTTGGGTTGTTTTCCAATTTTGGGGTTTCCAATTTTTGGGGTTTCCCATTTTTGGGGTTTCCAATTTTTGGGGTTTCCCATTTTTAAGGTTTCCCATTTTTGGGGTGTCCCCATTTTTAGGGGTTCCCTTTTTGGGGGTCCCCATTTTTTGGGTTTTTTCCCATTTTTGGGGTGCCCGAATTTGGGGTGTTCCCGTTTTTGGGGTGTTCCCCATTTTCGGCTGTCCCCATTTTTTGGGGTGCCCATTTTTGGTGTCCCGGTTTTTGGGGTGTCCCTGTTTTTGGGGTGCCCATTTTCGGGGTGCCCGTTTTTGGGGTGCCCGTTTTCGGGCTGTCCCCATTTTTGGGCTGTCCCTGTTTTCGGGGTGCCCGTTTTTGGGGTGCCCGTTTCTGGGCTGTCCCGTTTTTGGGGTGCCCGTTTTTGGTGTCCCCATTTTTGGGGTGCCCCTTTTTGGGGTGCCCGTTTTCAGGCTGTCCCGTTTTTGGGCTGTCCCCATTTTTTGGGTGCCCGTTTTTGGGGTTTCCCCGTTTTTGGGGTTTCCCCGTTTTTGGGGTGCCCGTTTTTGGGGTGTCCCTGTTTTTGGTGTCCCCATTTTTGGGGTGCCCGTTTTTGGGCTGTCCCCGTTTTTGGGGTGCCCCGTTTTCGGGGTGTCCCGTTTTTGGGGTTTCCCCATTTTGGGCTGTCCCTGTTTTCGGGGTTTCCCCGTTTTTGGGGTTTCCCCGTTTTTGGAGTGTCCCCATTTTTGGGGTGCGCCGTTTTTGGGGTGTCCCATTTTTGGGGTGCCCGTTTTTGGGCTGTCCCCGTTTTTGGGGTGCCCCGTTTTCGGGGTGTCCCGTTTTTGGGGTTTCCCCATTTTGGGCTGTCCCTGTTTTCGGGGTTTCCCCGTTTTTGGGGTGCCCGTTTTCGGGCTGCCCGTTTTTGGGGTTTCCCCATTTTTGGGGTTTCCCCATTTTCGGGATGCCCGTTTTTGGAGTGCCCATTTTTGGGCTGTCCCAGTTTTCGGGGTGCCCGTTTTTGGGCTGTCCCCATTTTTGGGCTGTCCCCATTTTCGGGGTGTCCGTTTTTGGGCTGTCCCCGTTTTTGGTGTCCCCATTTTCGGGGTGCCCGTTTTTGGGGTTTCCCCATTTTTGGGGTTTCCCCGTTTTTGGGCTGTCCCCATTTTCGGGGTGCCCGTTTTTGGGGTGCCCGTTTTCGGGCTGTCCCCATTTTTGGGGTGCCCGTTTTTGGGGTGTCCCGTTTTTGGTGTCCCCATTTTTGGGGTGCCCCTTTTTGGGGTGCCCGTTTTCAGGCTGTCCCGTTTTTGGGCTGTCCCCATTTTTTGGGTGCCCGTTTTTGGGGTTTCCCCGTTTTTGGGGTGCCCGTTTTTGGGGTGCCCGTTTTTGGGGTGCCCGTTTTTGGGGTGCCCGTTTTTGGGGCGCGCACCCTCTGCAGCTCCTGGTTCTTCTCCTGCAGTTGGGCCTCGAGCTGCCGCAGCCGCTCCTCGAAATTCCCGTGGCGCTCCTCGGCCTGGGGACGGCGGGGACAT
>NW_024498955.1:0-2327 GCF_017590055.1 Onychostruthus taczanowskii
CCCAAAATTTCCCTTTTTCCCCCAAAATTTCCTTTTTTCCTCCTAAAATTTCCCTTTTTCCTCCCAAAATTTCCCTTTCTCCTCCCAAAATTTTCCATTTTTCCTCCCAAAATTTTCCATTTTTCCTCCCAAAATTTCCCTTTTTCCTCCCAAAATTTCCCTTTTTCCTCCCAAAATTTCCCTTTTTCCTCCCCAAATTTCCATTTTTCCCCCCAAAATTTCCCATTTTCCCCCCAAAATTTCCATTTTTCCTCCCAAAATTTCCATTTTTCCTCCCAAAATTTCCATTTTTCCTCCCAAAATTTCCTTTTTTCCTCCCAAAATTTCCCATTTTCCCCCCAAAATTTCCATTTTTCCTCCCAAAATTTCCTTTTTTCCTCCCAAAATTTCCCATTTTCCCCCCAAAATTTCCATTTTTCCTCCCAAAATTTCCTTTTTTCCTCCCAAAATTTCCTTTTTTCCTCCCAAAATTTCCCTTTTTCCTCCCAAAATTTCCCTTTTTCCTCCCAAATTTTCCCTTTTTCCTCCCAAAATTTCTTTTTTCCTCCCAAAATTTCCCTTTTTCCTCCCAAATTTCCATTTTTTTCCCGCCCAAATTTCCTTTTTTACCCCAAAATCTTTTTTTTCCCCCCAAAATTTCAATTTTTCCCTCCCAAATTCCCATTTTCCCCCCCAAAATTTTCTTCCCCCGCCCCAAAACAACCCCAAAAACCAACAAAAAAAAAGGAAAATTTTGGGATGTTTTAAATAATTATATTTTAAATAAAATTAACTCCGAAGAAAACGACGAAAAACCGAAAAAAAATCCCAAAAAAATGAAAATTCCACCCAAAAAAAATCCCAAATTAAAAAAAAAACAACAGAAAAAAACCCAAAAACGACCCCAAAACCGCCGCCCCTCCCCCCAAAATTTGGAATTTTGGGGACCCCCCCCGGAAATAAATAGAAAAAAAAAAGGGGGGACCCCAAAATTTTGGGGGAAAATCCCAAAAAATTGGGAAAATCCCGAATTTGAGGGGTCCAAACCCCGAATTTTTGGGTCTTTTTGGGGCTCCCCCACCCCAAATTTTGGGGTTTTTTGGGGGGGGGGTTGAGCCTAAAATTGCTCCCAAATTTGGGGATTTTTGGGGCTTTTTTGGGGGTTTTGATGCCAAATTTGGGGATTTTTTGAGGTTTTTTGGGGTTTGGCCCCAAAATCTCTCCCAAATTTTGGGGATTTTGGGGGTTTTCACCCCAAATTTGTAATTTTGACCCCAAAACCACCCCCAAATTTTGGGGATTTTGGGGGTTTTGACCCCCAAATTTGTGGGTTTGGCCCCAAAATCTCTCCAAAATTTGGGGATTTTTGGGCTTTTTTGGGGGTTTTGATGCCAAATTTGGGGATTTTTGAGGTTTTTTGGGGTTTGACCCCAAAATCTCTCCCAAATTTTGGGGATTTTTGGGTTTTTCACCCCAAATTTGTAATTTTGACCCCAAAACCACCCCCAAATTTTGGGGATTTTGGGGGTTTTGACCCCCAAATTTGTGGGTTTGGCCCCAAAATCTCTCCAAAATTTGGGGATTTTTGGGCTTTTTTGGGGGTTTTGATGCCAAATTTGGGGATTTTTGAGGTTTTTTGGGGGTTTGGCCCCAAAATCTCTCCCAAATTTTGGGGATTTTGGGGGTTTTCACCCCAAATTTGTAATTTTGACCCCAAAACCACCCCCAAATTTGGGGATTTTGGGGGTTTTGACCCCAAATTTGTGGGTTTGGCCCCAAAATCTCTCCAAAATTTGGGGATTTTTGGGCTTTTTTGGGGGTTTTGATGCCAAATTTGGGGATTTTTGAGGTTTTTTGGAGTTTTGGCCCCAAAACCTGCCCAAATTTTGGGGATTTTTGGGTTTTTCACCCCAAATTTATGATTTTGACCCCAAATTTTGGGGTTTTTTGGGCTTTATTGAGGGTTTTGTCCCCAAACCTGGCCCAAATTTGGGAATATTTGGGTTTTCGACCCCAAATTTTTGGTTTTGACCCCAAAATCTCTCCCAAATTTGGGGATTTTTGGGTTTTTCACCCCAAATTTTTGGATTTGACTCCAAAATCAACCCCAAAATTTTGAGGTTTTTGGCTTTTTCGGGGTTTTGACCCCAAAATCTCTCCCAAAATTTGGGGATTTCTTTGGTTTTTCACCCCAAATTTTTGGTTTCGACCCCAAATTTTGGGACTTTTGGGTTTTTCACCCCAAATTTTTGCTTTTGACACCAAATCCGGGGATTTTTGAGTTTTTCACCCCAAATTTTTGGTTTTCACCCCAAAACCACCCCAAAATTTGGGGATTTCTTTGGTTT
>NW_024498956.1:0-2132 GCF_017590055.1 Onychostruthus taczanowskii
GGATTTATTTGGAATTTTTGGGGCATTATTTGGGATGTATTTGGAATTTTTGAGCATTTTTTGGGATTTATTTGGAATTTTTGGGGCATTTTTTTTTTAATATATGTTGAATTTTCGGGCATTTTTTGGGATTTATTCCGAATTTTTGGGGCATTTTTTGGGATTTATTTGGAATTTTTGGGGGAATTTTTTGGGATTTATTTGGAATTTTCGGAGCTTTTTTTTTGGGATTTATTTTGAATTTTTGGGCATTTATTTTGCATTTTGGGGAAATTATTTTGAATTTTCGGGCATTTTTTGGGATTTATTTGGAATTTTCAGGCATTTTTTTGGGATTTATTTGGAATTTTTGGGGAATTTTTTGGGATTTATTTGCGATTTTGGGAGGATTTTTTGGAATTTTTTTTGGGCATTTTTTGGGATTTATTTGGAATTTTTGGGAATTTTTTCGGATTTATTTGGAATTTTTGGGCATTTTTGGAGATTTGTTTGGAATTTTTCGGGGCATTTTTTGGGATGCATTTGGAATTTTTCGGGCATTTTTTGGGATTTATTTGGAATTTTTGGGGCTTTTTTTTTGATATATGTTGAATTTTCGGGCATTTTTTTGGGATTTATTTGGAATTTTTTGGGGAATTTTTTGGGATTCATTTGGAATTTTCTGGGGAATTTTTTGGGATTCATTTGGAATTTTCTGGGACATTTGGGACATTTATTTTGAATTTTGGGGGATTTATTTGGAATTTTTGGGCATTTTTTTGGGATTTATTTTGAATTTTCAGGGCATTTTTTCGGATTTATTTGGAATTTTCGGGGCATTTTTTTGGGATTTATTTTGAATTTTTGGGCAGTTTCGGGGATATATTTTGAGTTTTGGGGGATTTATTTGGAATTTTCGGGCATTTTTTGGATCTTATTTTGAATTTTTGGGCACTTTTTGGGATTTATTTTGAATTTTGGGGGATTTATTTGGAATTTTCCGGCATTTTTTGGGATTTATTTGGAATTTTTGGGGGAATTTTTTGGGATTTATTTGGAATTTTCGGAGCTTTTTTTTTGGGATTTATTTTGAATTTTTGGGCATTTATTTTGCATTTTGGGGAAATTATTTTGAATTTTCGGGCATTTTTTGGGATTTATTTGGAATTTTCGGGCATTTTTGGGGGATTTATTTGGAATTTTTGGGGAATTTTTTGGGATTCATTTGGAATTTTCTGGGACATTTGGGACATTTATTTTGAATTTTGGGGGATTTATTTGGAATTTTTGGGCATTTTTTTGGGATTTATTTTGAATTTTTGGGCAGTTTCGGGGATATATTTTGAGTTTTGGGGGATTTATTTGGAATTTTCGGGCATTTTTTGGAACTTATTTTGAATTTTTGGGCACTTTTTGGGATTTATTTTGCATTTTGGGGGATGTACTTGGAGTTTTCGGGCATTTTTTGGGATTTATTTGGAATTTTTGGGCATTTTTTGGGATTCAGGTATTTTTTGGGATTTATTTGAATTTTTGGGCACTTTTTGGGATTTATTTTGCATTTTGGGGGATGTACTTGGAGTTTTCGGGCATTTTTTGGGATTTATTTGAATTTTTGGGCACTTTTTGGGATTTATTTGGAATTTTCGGGCAGTTTGGGGGATATATTTTGAATTTTGGGGGATTTATTTGGAATTTTTGGGGCATTTTTTGGGATTCATTTGGAATTTTCGAGCATTTTTTGGGATTTATTTGGAATTTTTCTTTTTCAGGCTGGTTTTGGGGTGATTTCGGGTTTTGTTAGGAGGGTTTTTGCACTATTTTGGGCTGTTTTCGGGCTGTTTCCGCGGGATTTTGGGGTGATTTTGGGGGATTTTGGGGTGATTTTGGGGGATTTTGGGGTGCTTTTGGGGGATTTTTTGGGTGATTTTCTGGTTTTTGGGGCATTTCAGGCTGGTTTTGGGCTGGTTTTGGGGGGTTTTTTGTGGTATTTCGGGCTGTTTTCAGGCCATTTCCGTGGGATTTTGGGGTGATTTTGGGGGACTTTGGGGTATTTCAGTCTGCTTTTGGGGTGATTTTGGGATTTCAGGTTGGTTTTGGGGTGATTCTGTAGTTTTATGGGGTTCTTTTGCGGTATTTTGGGCTGTTTTCGG
>NW_024498957.1:0-2127 GCF_017590055.1 Onychostruthus taczanowskii
CGCGGCTTCGCGGGCAGCTGGAAGGGCGCGGTGGAGGCGCTGAGCCAGGACGTGATGAGATCCTTCAGCAACTTCCGCATCGGCACCGGCATCATCCAGGTGCGCCTTCCAGATTCCCAAAATTCCCAAAATTCCCAAAACTCCACTGCCTGCGCTGTCTCCGGCCCTGTTTTCCTCACTCCCGTCATTATCCCCACGTTTTTCTTGTCTTTTCCCATTTTCCCACTTTTTTCCCCATTTTTCCCTGTTTTTTTCCCCATTTTTTCCCATTTTTCCCCATTTTTTCCCACTTTTTTTTCTATTTTTCCCTGTTTTCCCCCCATTTTTCCCACATTTTTCCCCATTTTTTCTATTTTTCCCCATTTTTTACACATTTTTCCCCATTTTCCCCACACTTTTTCCCATTTTCCCCACATTTTCCCCATTTTTTCCCACTTTTTTTTCTATTTTTCCCTGTTTTCCCCCCATTTTTCCCACATTTTTCCCCATTTTTTCTATTTTTCCCCATTTTTTACACATTTTCCCCATTTTCCCCACACTTTTTCCCATTTTCCCCACATTTTCCCCATTTTTTCCCCATTTTTCCCACTTTTCCCCCATTTTTCCCACTTTTTTCCCCATTTTCCCCATTTTTTACATATTTTTCCCAATTTTTCCACATTTTTCCCACATTTTTCCCCACTTTTCCCACTTTTCCCCTCCTTTTTCCCCATTCTTCCCATTTTTCCCCATTTTCCCAACTTTTTTCCCACTTTTTTTCCCATTTTTCCCTGTTTTTTCCCCATTTTTCCACTTTTTTCCCCATTTTTCCCACTTTTCCCCCATTTTTCCCACTTTTTTCCCCATTTTCCCCATTTTTTACATATTTTTCCCAATTTTTCCACATTTTTCCCACATTTTTCCCCACTTTTCCCACTTTTCCCCTCCTTTTTCCCGCTTTGTTCCCATTTTTCCCACTTTTTTCCCATTTTCCCATTTTTCCCCCATTTTCCCACTTTTTTCCCCATTTTCCCCACTATTTCCCACTTTTCCCACTTTTTCCCCATTTTTTCCCACTTTTCCCCATTTTTTACACATTTTTCCCCATTTTTCCACTTTTTTCCCCATTTTTCCCACTTTTTTTCTATTTTTCCCAATTTTTTCCCCATTTTCCCCACTATTTCCCACTTTTCCCACTTTTTCCCCATTTTTTCCCACTTTTCCCCATTTTTTACACATTTTTCCCCATTTTTCCACTTTTTTCCCCATTTTTCCCACTTTTTTTCTATTTTTCCCAATTTTTTCCCCATTTTCCCACTTTTTCTGCTTCTTTTCCCCTCCTTTTTCCCATTTCCCCCACTTTTTTCCCATATTTCCCCCATTTTTCCCATTTTTCCCCATTTTTCCCACTTTTTCACCCATTTTTCCCACTTTTCCCCCACTTTTCCCCCATTTTTCCCACTTTTTCCCCATTTTCCCACTTTTTTCCCATTTTTCCCCATTTTTCCCACTTTTTTCCCATCTTTCCCTCCCTTTTTTCTCATTTCCCCCTCATTTTTTCCCATTTTTCCCTCCTTTTTTCCATTTTCCCTCCATTTTTTCCCTTTTTTCCCTCATTTTTCCTATTTTTTCCTCTTTTTCCCAATTTTCCCCCTCATTTTTTCCCATTTTCCCTGAATTTCCCTATTTTCCCCTCATTTTTTCCCTTTTTTCCCTCATTTTTCCTATTTTTTCCTCTTTTTCCCATTTTCCCCTCATTTTTTCCCATTTTCCCTCTTTTTCCACTTCTTTTTCCCTACTCTTTTTAATTTTTCCTTTTTTTACCATTTCCCCCCTCTTTTTTCCTGTTTTTCCCTCCTTTTTCCCCATTTTCCCCCTTTTATTACCCATTTTCTCCACTTTTTTCCCCCCAATTTTCCCCCTCCTTTTTTTTCCCATTTTTTCCCCATTTTTCCCCCCATTTTTCCTCCTTTTTCCCATTTTTTCCCTCTTGAATCCAGGAGGGGGAAAAGGGAAAAAAATGGGGAAAAAAATCAGGAAAAAATCGGGAAAAAACAGTGGGTGGGGGGGGGAGGAAAAAAATGGGGGGAAAATGGGGAAAAAATGAAAAAATGGGAAAAGAGGGGGAAAAATGGGGGGAAAGTGGGA
>NW_024498958.1:0-2125 GCF_017590055.1 Onychostruthus taczanowskii
CCAGTTCCCTCTCCCAGTGCTCCCAGTTCACACTCCCAGTACTCCCAGTTCGCCCTCCCAGTGCTTCCAGTGCTCCCAACGCTCCCAGTTCGCCCTCCCAGTGCTCCCAGTACCTCCTCGGGGGCTCCCAGTAGCTCCCAGTAGCTCCCAGTGCCGGCGGAGCGGGGAAAGGGGCGTGGCCAGCGGAGGAAGGGGCGTGGCCACCCCACCACGCCCCCAGCCTCACCTGGGATCACTATTTGGCAGGAGGGGCTCTACGGGCGGGGCGATGGCTCACTTTGTGGCACCCCCCCGGAACCTCTCCCAGTACAAACCAGTATAAACCAGTAAGCGGGGAAGCACCCAGAATCGTTCCCAGTGGGCCCCAGAGTGTCCTGAGCACCCTCCCAGTATAAACCAGTATAAACCAGTACAGCCCACTATGTGGCAGGGGGTTCGCTACGGGCTGAACCATTAGCTCACAATGTGGCAGGGGGAGTTCCTATGGGCAATTCAATGGCTCACTTTGTGGCGGGGGGGGGTCTAGAGGGGCATTGGTTCACAATTTGGCAGGGAAAAGTCTATAGGGGTTTACAATGGCTCACAATGTGGCAGGGCGTTCTATGGCTCAATACGGGGAGGGGGCTCGGCTCAGTATTTGGCAGGGGGATGCCTGTGGGATGAATGAATGGCTCACTATGTGGCCGGGGGGTCCCTATAGGGTAAATGAATGGCTCACTATGTGGCCGGGGGGTCCCTATAGGGTAAATGAATGGCTCACTATGTGGCCGGGGGGTCCCTATAGGGTAAATGAATGGCTCACTATGTGGCCGGGGGGTCCCTATAGGGTAAATGAATGGCTCACTATGTGGCCGGGGGGTCCCTATAGGGTAAATGAATGGCTCACTATGTGGCCGGGGGGTCCCTATAGGGTAAATGAATGGCTCACTATGTGGCCGGGGGGTCCCTATAGGGTAAATGAATGGCTCACTATGTGGCCGGGGGGTCCCTATAGGGTAAATGAATGGCTCACTATGTGGCAGGGGGTCCCTATGGGGTTATCCAATGGCTCACTTTGTGGCAGGGGGGTCTACGGCTCAATATGGGGAGGGGGCTTGGCTCAGTATTTGGCAGGGGGATGCCTATAGGGAAAATGAATGGCTCACTATGTGGCGGGGGAGTCGTGGCTCACTTTGTGGCACAGGGGTCCCTATAGGGTAAATCAATGGCTCACTATGTGGCAGGGGGTCTCTATAGGGTAAATCAATGGCTCACTATGTGGCGGGGGCGTCCCTATAGGGTAAATCAATGGCTCACTATGTGGCAGGGGGGTCTCTATAGGGTATATCAATGGCTCACTATGTGGCAGGGGGTCTCCAGAGGGCAAATAAGTGGCTCACTATGTGGCAGGAGGGTCCCTATAGGGTAAATGAATGGCTCACTATGTGGCAGGAGGGTCGCTAAAGGGTAAATCAATAGCTCACAATTTGGCAGGAGGGTCACTATAGGGCAAATGAATGGCTCACTATGTGGCAGGAGGGTCTCTACAGGGTAAATTAATGGCTCACTATGTGGCAGGGGGGGTCCAGAGGGCAAATAAGTGGCTCACTATGTGGCAGGAGGGTCCCTATAGGGTAAATGAATGGCTCACTATGTGGCAGGAGGGTCTCCAGAGGGCAAATAAGTGGCTCACTATGTGGCAGGAGGGTCCCTATAGGGTAAATGAATGGCTCACTATGTGGCAGGAGGGTCTCTACAGGACAAATAATTGGCTCACTATGTGGCAGGGGGTCCCTATAGGGTAAATCAATGGCTCACTATGTGGCAGAGGGGTCTCTATAGGGTAAATCCCTGGCTCACTATGTGGCGGGAGCGTCCCTATAGGGTAAATGAATGGCTCACTATGTGGCAGGAGGGTCTCTACAGGATAAATTAATGGCTCACTATGTGGCAGGGGGTCCCTATAGGGTAAATCAATGGCTCACTATGTGGCAGAGGGGTCTCTATAGGGTAAATCCCTGGCTCACTATGTGGCAGGGGGTCTCTATAGGGTAAATGAATGGCTCACAATTTGGCAGGAGGGTCATTATAGGGCAAATGAATGGCTCACTTCGTGGCGGGGGGTGGCGTTCTACGGCTCACTATT
>NW_024498959.1:0-2124 GCF_017590055.1 Onychostruthus taczanowskii
TTTTCTCAATTTTTCCCCAATTTTTCCAAAATTTTTCCCCAACTTTTCCTCGATTTTTGCCCATTTTCCCCCAATTTTATTCCAAATTTTTCCCATTTTTTCCTCAATTTTTCCCCAATTTTTCCAAAATTTTTCCTAAATTTTTTCCGATTTACCCCCAATTTTTCTCCAATTTTTTCCCATTTTTATCTCAATTTTTCTCAAATTTTTCCCAAAATTTTTCCCAATTTTTCTCCATTTTTACTCAATTTTTCCAAAATTTTTCCTAAATTTTTTCCGATTTACCCCCAATTTTTCTCCAATTTTTTCCCATTTTTATCTCAATTTTTCTCAAATTTTTCCCAAAATTTTTCCCAATTTTTCTCCAATTCTTCCCCATTTTGTCCCCAATTTCCCTCCAATTTTTCCCATTTTTTCTCTAATTTTCCCCCATTTTTTTCCCCAATTTCTCTTTAATTTTTCACCAATTTTTTCTCCATTTTTACTCAATTTTTCCAAATTTTTTCCTTATTTTTCCCCCAATTTTCTCTCAATTTTTCCTCAGTTTTCCCTTATTTATTCCTAATTTTTTCTCCTTTTTTTCCTAATTTTTCCCCATTTTTTCCCTAATTCTTTCCCAATTTGTTCCTCATTTATCCCAAGTTTTCCTTCATTTTTTGCCAATTTTTTGCCAATTTTTTCTCCATTTCTTTCTTTTTTTTATTCATTTTTTCACAATTTCTTCCCTATTTTTTCCAAATTTTCCGCTAATTCTTTCCCAACTTTTTCCTAATTTTTGCTCCATTTTCCTGATTTTTTTTTCTCCTTTTCCCCCATTTTTTCCAATTTTTCCCCCATTTTATTCTCCAATTTTCCCCCAATTTTCCCCATTTTTCATCCATTTTTTTCCTAATTTTCCCCCATTTTTTCTCTAATTTTCCCCCAATTTTCTGCCATTTTGTCTCAAATTTTCCCCATTTTCCCCCAATTATTCATCAATTTTTCTCTATTTTATTTCAATTTTTCCCCAATTTTCTGCCATTTTCTCCCCAAATATCCCCCCAAATTTTTCCCCAATTTTCCCCCATTTTTTTCCAAATTTTCCCCATTGTCCCCCCAAATTTTCTCTCCAATTTTCCGCCATTTTGTCCCCAATTTTTCCTCATTTTCCCCCCAAATTTCCCCAATTTTCCCACAAATTTTCCTACATTTTTTCCTCATTTTCACCAAATTTTCCCCAATTTAACCCCAAATTTCCCCTAAATTTTTCCCCATTTTGCCTGCATTTCCCTCAAAATTTTTCCCAATTTCCCCCAAATTTCCCCCAATTTTCTCCCAAACTTTTCCCCAATTTTCTCCCCAAATTTTTCCCAATTTTCTGCCATTTTCTCCCCCATTTTCCCCCAAATTTTTCCCCAATATTCCCCAAATTTCCCTCAAATTTCCCCTAACTTTTCCCAATTTTCCCCCACATTCTCCCCAATTTCTTCGAAATTTTCCCCTAAATTTCCCCCGAATTTCCCCCAATTTTCCCCCCAAGTTTTTCCAAAATTTTCCCCCAACATTTTTTCCCATTTTTACCAAATTTTCCCCAATTTTCTGCCATTTTCTCCCCTATTTTTCATCATTTTCCCCCAAATTTTTCCCAATTTTCCCCAAATTTCCCCCAATTTTCTGCCATTTTGTCTCCAACTTTCCCCCATTTTTCCCTCCAATTTCCCCCAAAATTTTCCCCAATGTTCTCCCATTTTTCCCCCAAATTTTTTCAAATTTTCCACCAATTTCTCTCCAATTTTCTGCCATTTTATCCCAAATTTTTCCTCATTTTTCCTCAAATTGTCCCCAAAATTCCCCCAAATTCTTCCCAATTTTATGTAAATTTTTCCCCAATTTTCCACCATTTTGTCCCCAACTTTTCCCCAATTTCCCCCCAAATTTTTTCCAATTTCCCCAAAATTTTCCCCAATTTTCTGCAATTTTCCCCCCAAATTTTTTCCCAATTTTCCCCATTTTATTCCCCAAATTTCCCGCCATTTTGTCCCCAATTTTATGTCATTTTGTCCCAAATTTTCCCCCAATTTTCCCCCCAAATTTCCCCCAAATTCTCCCCATTTCTCCGCCATTTTCTCTCCAATTTTCCGCCAT
>NW_024498960.1:0-2123 GCF_017590055.1 Onychostruthus taczanowskii
TGCAACCCTCTCACAATTCATACACAATATTATGGTTCAAGACATGGTGAAGGAGCAAGGCTATCTTCTTCTCCTCATACCTAAAAGTTCTGCCATAAAGAGAGTTTATATGAAAATTAATTTTGGTGCACTAGAGATACATAGCATTTTGCATTAAGTAGTTTTGCCTGGGCACAGATGAAGGCATGTAACAGCAAAACCACCTTACCGTTTTATTCTTATAAAAATGTTGCTTTGTTTTAACAGTGTTTTAGAAACTGTGAGGCAGATGGTGCATCTGTTTTGGCAAGGTTGATTCAGCAAATGCATGAGGCTGCTGAACCAGTTTACCAAGCTGCTGATTAATTCTCATATTTAGCAAATACATTAACATGGATATTAGAGCTATTTTTCTTTCTTTAATATCCCACTCAAACTGATGGGAATTTAGACATTGATTTCAGTGGGAGCAGAAGAAGGCCCTAAGGTGATTTCAGATTAACAACCTGTTTACTCTTGTATGTCTCTGCTTGTTTGACTAAGATCACTAAAACCTATGTTTTCTACAGTATGGAAATACAGGGCTAAATCCTAAAACAAGTATAGTTCAGGGTTATCATCAAAAGCTCCTACAAAACACTGATTTATGCCAGATGTGTAGCTTATTCCTATATAAATACAAAGTGTGACTTATCCTTCAAAGACCTTCATACAGCAACCTTTGTTAAAATCTGTTCTTTTTCCAGAGGGATGTTTTCCATATTCTTTGGGTATACCTCCCGTGAAAGTCAGGCAAGCTTTTTCAATTTTTACCCCTCTTGGGTTTTTTTTCATTCTTCTGATGAAATTCTTGTCCTCAAAAAGTTCTTCAGCCCTGACAGCATTTCTTCTTCATACTCTCCAAAACAGCAATGTGAGTCATGTTGTCATTTTTCATCAGGGGTAAATGTAACCTTTATACTTTCAAGAAACAGCAATAAGATATCTTAAGTACAGACTCATGCTTCATTCGAATTGACATTAGTTGAAAACCACAAATCCTGGTTGAAACTTGAAGCCTAGACCCATCAAATTAATAGGTCTTTATTAATATACAGATCAGGATGGCAATAATTCCGTCAGAATGAGCTCCACCTTTAATACAGAGCAGTGAATTCACTGATAGCACAGGGCTGCACTAAGCAAAACAAGCAAAAAACCCTATGAGTGCAACTGTACCGAGCCTACCAATTTCCTTATAAACTGGGAACACCAACCTTACTTATACTCAGTACTTTATATATAAGTACTTATACTCAGTGGGTACAAATACCTCACTTGTCCCAGTCTGTGCATGGTGGCAGAATTGCCTTTTATTTTGCACTTTACTGCAAATGCTGGGGAGACAAGTCTCTCCTTTGAGCCTTTCTAAATACCACATTCTTCCATTCATATTAGTGATGTTTACTTATCCAGCTTCCTATTGGGACAGCTCTCAATGAAGTTATTAACCACTAAATCCCAGACCTTACTTCCAGTCCTATCCTTCTTCATTTACCAGTACTGGGTGAAAGCTTGTGCCTCTTCCCTTTTCTTGCCAAACACTACATGCTCTCCTAGTACATGCTCGAGTGATTATTTTCCCTTGCACTGCACACTGAAATGGTAACATCCCCTTTCTGCTACATTGGTGTAACAGGATAGGTGTACATAGGTGTAACAGGATATCCCCCTTCCCTAATTTTTACAGGTTCCCTGCAGGCAAGCAGAGAAGGATGTTTTCAACTGCAATTCTTTTCCTCCTCTTTGCTTATAGGTCCATCTTTGTAATTTAGCTTCAGAAAAAGAACTGGATCAGAAAATGAGCATTTCAACTTAGCCTTTGCTGCTAGTATGCTGGATAATGTTGCTGTTCCTCTGTAGTTACCAGTTTTTGCAAAGAGAAGGAGTGCTGTGTGACTGCCTGGACTAATCTTGTTTACTTAACCACCCTACGCATCCTTCCCATTGACCTTCCAAAATCCTTGGAGTCTATCCACACCTTTCCTGTTATCTATCACAGTATCAAGAGGCTGACTGTGCCATCAGATAACTGATGATGCCAGTCTCTGTCACTCTGCCTGTTTGATTTTCAAAACAAATGCATTTACACACACACTCTCTCT
>NW_024498961.1:0-2122 GCF_017590055.1 Onychostruthus taczanowskii
AGTTAGAGGTATGTTTTTTCTTTTCCTCTCAACCAGACATTAAAGCAAGTGGTAGTACTGTAGCCAATACTGTGCCTCTGCTCACCTGTCTGTTAGTGGCTTTTGCCACTAACCAGTGCCTAATGAGAGAAGTGTCCTATGTGGAAGTTGCCTCTCTGTGCCCTCTGACAGCCCACCTGTCTAGGGCTGAGAAGTAGTAGTAGTATATGACTTAGGTGTCAGTTCCCTTCTGAAACAGATACTTTAAGCTGTTTATTGGAGAAGCCTGAAGTTGCTGGGGTTTTATTTCAGACACAGAGTGGGAATATGGCAGAGACATGATATGTACTGTTCTACAGCTTTCTTTTGTGTAGTAAATACAGGCTAAGGCATAGGAAGCTTTTTGTAAGCATTCATTTAAGATCATTCAATTAAGAAATTCTTTAATTATGGTCCAAGAAGTGAAATTCTCTGTGGAAAAATCTGGCCTTGCTGCTTTAGGATTACAGAAGCCATGGTGAGAGAGATGTACACATATGTATATATAGAAAAGGAAAAAAAGACCATAAGGAAAGGTACTAGAGTAAGCTCTTAGTCTGTTGTCAAGCTGCAACACTTTGTGCAGCTGCACCTCATTCTCTTTCAGATCTTCCTTACATAAGCTGTCCAAGAAAACGTGACAATGTGTAGGCTACCAGGCACTAGAGTAAGGTAAATAATAATGGTCACTTCAGGCTACTGATAAAACACCTGATTATGAAAAGCATCAAAAGATCTGATGGCAGCCATTAAAATCAGCATCCTCCCCCTTCACTTGAGATGCTGGCTACACCACACTAACATAAAAAGCATTCTTCTATTCAGTGACTATGAATAATTACCATGTGTCCCTTAGAAACCACCTTCCCTTTGACAGACTGGTTTCTACAATGAGCACTCTGGGGTGGGAGGAGAAAGGAGACAGTCAAAGCAGGGACACTTTACGTTTAATCATTTTCCTTAAGGCTTGGGTGATAAAGACTCAACCACTGATTGCTAAGGTGGCTTTTTAGAGTGGATGGAAATTGTATTTAAACTGTGGGGCTGTGGTTTCTAGATGAATGTATATTGTATGTATGTGGGCATATCTACAAAGGAAGTATTTGACACTTTCCTGAAGTGCTTATAAATAGGTTGGATAAAATCTGTTTGTGCTCAGCTATATCCTTTCAGACCTTGCTGCTTCTGCCACATGATGGCAATAAAGGCACAGGGACAGTGGTGAAAAACAGATGAGCCTAATTTTTATTCATTGTTAGTGCATCTAGTATTTCGTTTCAAAGCCTAAAATGCCAGTCCTCATAAGATTTTGAAGCATCCAGGATGTGAGGCATAAGCCAGTGTATGGCTAAGCCATAGGTGTTATATATTCCTTGTCTTGACTAAAGAATAGAGCCATGTCAGCAGCAGTGTGAGGAGGAGACTAACAAAGTCTGCAAGCAAAATGAGCATCTGTGTGGGTAGACAGGTTAAAATCCAGCCAACCTCCAGCAGTCTGCCACATGCCTTCCAGTCTTCTGCAGCTGTAGCTGTGGAAATTGGCTCCACTTGAGGTCCAGCATGATGCTATTCCTTGAGGCAGGAATTTGCAATAAATTCCTGTGATTAATTAATGACTGAGGTAGAGCCCCTAAGTCATTGCAGTTGCATCCTGGATGGGGCTGGACCTGGTCCAAGATGTAGTTCCCTAGTGATAAAAGAGGAGCTACAAGAAAAACTAAAGCACCTGGGCTGAGATAAAACATGGTGGAAGGAGGGTTTGGGGCCATATTTAATTTGAAATTAGTGTGTTTGGAGAAGTAAGCAAATTACAGTTAGGTGATATTTTTACAGACTGGACCTTTTATTTGCTGTTTAAGGGTTAAATTCAGTTTAGGCTTTTTTTATTTAACCAAGTGGTTGGCATTTTGTTTATTTATCTTTTTAGTAAAAAATGAGTAGTTGAAAGTGACAGTCTGTGTCCTAAGGAAAATACAAAGATTTAAATATAATTCCTCAAATGCTGCTTTTACAAATACATGCAGAGTTTGTGTGGCAGTTTTCACATTTTACTTCTTAAGTCTCAGAATGTGCACAACAGGCATTCTTTGATTAAAAAAAAAAA
>NW_024498962.1:0-19884 GCF_017590055.1 Onychostruthus taczanowskii
CATTGAAACCTCTGTTGGTATTTTTCTTCTCAAAAATTACATGTAGGGGGTGTAGGGGTTGACTTTTATAGATGATAGAAACTAGATAGCTTAGATAACAGAGGATTGTTTAGCTTAGAATAGAGAACTGTTAATTTAGGGAAGCTCTGGGGTGTCTTTGAAGTAGAAAGGAATCAATTGCGATAATCACAATTAAGCGGTGGCAGGAAAAGCTGTGATGCAGGAGAACTGCAACCTGCAGGCGCTAGGAGCTTTTGGCCTGAAGAGGCCACCTGCAGGAGAGAATGCTGAAGAGGTAGAAGTAGTGAGGGGATACTTTGTTTTAGCCGGAGTGCCAATAAAATTCTCAACTCTCCAGAGTGTTGTGAGACTACCTTCTGTGCCATGAAGAACAATCCCTTTATGAGGCCAAAAAACCAGTTGCCGTATGGAGTTTTCTTGCCTTCATTGCAGAATATCAATGGGAATTTTAGAGGTTTCCCTGTAATGTACATCTGGTAATATAGGTCACATTCAGGTCAAAATGAAGAGGCAAATGTGCAGTCCTTCCTGGACCTCGTGTCCTGAAGATGTCCGGGTGATCAGCAGGATTTATCTTTTTGTTCCCAGCCTCCTCTCTTTATGTCACTAGTGGGATGTAATGACATTCTCATAGTGGCATCCTGCCCTTCCTCTGCTTCTCATTTGCCCCCTTTTCATGCCTGACCTTCCCTCTCTGAACCCAGGACATCCCTCTGGGTGCCCTTTGTGGCTCAGAGATCCTGGCAGGAGCCTAGAGACCCTGGCAGGAAGCCAAAGACACTTGGGATTTTGATTTTAACCCATGGAGCTAATTACCAACCTTGTATGAAAAATTACAAGTCACAGAATTTAAATATAAATATAAATATAAATATAAATATAAATATAAATATAAATATAAATATAAATATAAATATAAATATAAATATAAATATAAATATAAATATAAATATAAATATAAATATAAATATAAATATAAATATAAATATAAATATAAATATAAATATAAATATAAATATAAATATAAATATAAATATAAATATAAATATAAATATAAATATAAATATAAATATAAATATAAATATAAATATAAATATAAATATAAATATAAATATAAATATAAAATAAATAGCGTAATAGTAGTTTCACCGGGTAGAAAAGTTGAATTTTGAACATTTTTTACTATAGGTGTCTAGGAGGCAAGTTGGAGGGACTTGGGCATTTTGCTGTCTTTCTTCCTTCTTCTTCCTAGCCTCCATCTTCTGGGTGATGTTAGCATTTTTCAACTGGTTTGGAGTAGAAATACACAGTCTAATATAGATTATAGGTATTTGAGAATAACTGTAAATAAAGTACATATAGTTTTTAGTATAAAGAGATAGCACTGCCTCAGGGCAGGGCAGTGTGCCTCAGACAGACCTGTTAGACAGAAATCTGAGAGAAAATATTTTAGATAATGGATAATATACAACCTTGTGAACATGAGCCGAAGAATCCCGACTCTTTCTTCAGCTGGCAAGCTGGGAAAAATGGACTCTCCGGTCATCCTGAAAGCGGAAAACCCAAGACCACCCCAGGAACCCTCTGGGCCTCCTCATCCCGCTTGGTGGAGCCATCAGGGCCTCCTGCAGAGCACTGTTTCCCCTCTGCTGCCTCCTTGGCCTTTTCCCATGTCAGGGCCAGACTGCTGTTGCCAGGTGTTGGACATGCACCCAGTGTGTCACACCTGCCAGTGACCAGGTTGATGGAGGAGTGCCTGCTACCCACGGCTCACTGCCCCGGCACTTTTCCCGCCAATCTGTGGCCCCATTTTGACTGCTGGGATACTGCAGTGAAGGACTGCTCATGGACTGGATGCTCCTTGAATGGTTCCCACAGGCCAAATTTTCACGCCTCCCCGCTCCTCCTACATTAAGGCTGCCTCAGCTTTCTAACAGAATTTTTCTTAGTCTAATGGCTTCTTGTGCTTTACTTAATGTAAGCAGGAGTACATGATTTTGATTGTCTTTATACTAGAATTAATAGAAATAAGTTGGAAGTACTCCTAGATTTTGCCATTTAAAACTTGAAGCAAATTCAAAAAGTAGAGAACCTTTCTGTGCAGCTTTTAAGTTAATTTTCAAGTCTCCTTCCTCTTCACTCAGTTTTAGCACATCTGTTGATTTTCCTTGGCTGTCATCTTTTAAGCTTCATCACTTGTCTTTAGATCTGTAAAAAAAATCCTGTAAACCAAATGTAAATTCACTGTACTTTGTGTTTTTCCTCTTCTGGAAAGGCTGAGGCTCATGTGGCCTTCTTCTGTGACCTAGACTTTGATTCCTATCCTAGCTCTAGCTGAGAGCAGAACAAATGTAATTTATTAACTGCTAGTAAGATCTGCTAGCAAAGGTCACAATTAGAGCTAAACATGATGCTTCTCTCCCTCCATTGAATACACATCTTTGTATCTAGGCCTGGTGATTTCCAGAAGCACCTGGAAGCAAGTGCCAAGGAGAAAAGTCTCACTATTGCTGGTTTTGACACTGATTTTTTTTTTGTAGGATTTTGATCTATATCTACAGTGATCTACAGGAACCCAGTCTTTGACACAAAGTGCTTTCAAGCAACATTTCTAAGCATAGTGGGCAATGAAGTTCAAATACTAATGAGCTGTGTTTGTTTTAACTCTATGTAACATATGGCACAATATCACAAAACATGTTATTTTTGAGTATTTCAGGCATTTAAAAGTTAGGCTTATTCTTGTCAACACTGTTCTTTCTTCCCTTCAGGAAGCTGCATGTCCAAGTACTAATTTCTTTCTCAGTTTGTTGAAACTTTACCTGTCAGACAATACTTTTTTCTTGACCCAGAGATGGGGCAATGGAGAGGCATTTTAAAAACTTTTATTTTATTTTTAGTCTCATGAGAAGGGTGAGAAAATGCAGATGTTATAACTCACATTATCACAATCAGGAGCTGACTATTTCTTAATTACAATACACTATAAGCATTTCTTGGCCTGTTCACTATTTGCTACGCTATGCTCTAGACGCTTAAAGCCAATAATCTAAAACTACTCCTCCTGGGTCCCAATACAATGCATCTTTCATAGTTCTATTTCTCTAAAGTATCTAGTCTTATTTGCCAGGCCATCTTTTGAAACTTTTTTCTAGCTCCATTTCTGTCTCAATAATATTTGTCTTATTCCATGGCATTTCTAAGTCAGCATTTCTTGTCTCAAGGTTTGCATATGTGTATATACTGTGTAGGCCGTCTGTCAGGCCCTGCCAACTCTCTACAAATCCATTTCCCACATTTACCAATATACAAGGTTTTTTTTTTACTTTAGAGTCAGCCACTGAAATAAAATGGAGCACATATTATGAAATTTCAAGTTCTGAAGGGTAGTGTATGTTGTGGTGGGAAGAGGGGGAAGAAGGGAAATTATTTTAAAATAAATTAAATTTTAAAATGGAGCCCTCATCTAATATTCCAGTATTTGGATATGAAATTAACTCTTGTCCTTTCTTTGATCACAGCCAAAAAAAAAAAAAAAAACAAAAAAAAAAACAAAAAAAAAAACAAAAAAAAAAACAAAAAAAAAAACAAAAAAAAAAACCAGATTATTTCATGTTATGAGCTACACAGAGGAGTCCTGGAACTTTTCAGTGAATTTGCCAAGGCTTGCTACTTCCTTGAGGTCCCTTGTCTTCCTGAGAATGTTATACCTTTGGGAGTATAAATCTAGCAGCTGGAAAAATTCTCTTTGTTCCTTATTTTCCCTCTAGGAATTCTGTGGAGGTTCTACATGGCAATCTCTCAGAATGTACCTCTTTGGTTTTGGATTGAACAGACCCAACCTCAGATCACAAGATGCCTATTGTTAATACTTGGTATTAGGGAATAGTGTTTGCTTTGTATCATTCTGATCTAAAATGGAAGCCTTGAACTGAAAAAGCATGTAAAAGTCTTAGTGCAAAGTCAGTGACTTGAAAATTAGTGACTCCAAGTGGGTTAGCCACTCCAAATACCCACTTTGCGGACACTCAGGCTTAAAAGAGAAAAAAATAAATGGGGCAGGAGATCATTCTCCTTTTTAACGCCTTTATTAAAAAGAATCAG
This sequence comes from Onychostruthus taczanowskii, assembly GCF_017590055.1. Lineage (NCBI taxonomy): Eukaryota > Metazoa > Chordata > Aves > Passeriformes > Passeridae > Onychostruthus > Onychostruthus taczanowskii. The sequence goes on from NW_024498962.1 coordinate 4,126, forward strand.
CTCAGGTGGGGAGAAACCGACAGGTCGTGCTCACCCCACCGCTGCTCCCAGGAGTAGCACGGAGGAAGAGGGTGATGTAGCTGTGTCCACTGGTCTGCAGGCAGAGCTGGGGCTTCTGTCCTCATGGGAGATTAGGAGATTCCACTTTTTCCATCTAATATTTCAGGTCCTCTCTCTAGTTAACATCTTTTGAGGTTAGGGTGAGGAGTAAAAAGGATCTTAGCAGATACTGGATTAAGTTCCTCATCTTTAGACATCACTTAGTTCTATGTTGGCTTGTTGTTTTTAGGGTTTTTTTCCTGAGAAATTGCAAAATTTGGTGAAATGCATTCTCATCTGCATATTAGCTCTGATGTCACTCCCCCCGCTGCTACCTGCGGGGCCTGGTGTCACTCCCTGGCAAGCATCAGGGGGACAATGCCTAATCACCAACCATTAACAGGTAATTGAAGAAGAACTCTCAACAATAGGTGGCTTCAAGATGAAGCTAACTTAACAGCAACTGGTTCAACTTGTTTTAACTCTGCAACCTTAAAAAAAATAGATAACTTTTTACTCATAACTACAGTGTTTACTCATAACAATTTTTATTACCTGGTCACATTTTATCTAGTTGTAAGAATTTATCTTATTGTTAAATTTTTAAGGTATATATATGAAGTAAACCTGCTAGAGATCCACACCAAATTGTCATTTGGGTGGTGTGTTTGACCTGTGACTCTACTGTTCAGTGCTGACTGGAAAAAACACAACTTTTCCTCTTACCTGTCAGTGTCATCCTCTGTGTCCCAATACATACAGAATTGAACCTTGACTGAAACTTAGCAGATTGAAAAGTACACAAGTGACTGATTTATTAAAATCTGAATTCCATTTTATATGGCTCCCGATTTTCTTTTTTTTTTTCTAGTAATTTCTCTTACAAATGTCTTAATTTGCTGCTAAAAAGCATAAACATGTACAATTTAGATTTGTGTTTATGTATGATGAATGATAAAGGCAGACCAAATGAAAGTACCAAAAATTAGAATAAAAGAAAATAAAGGTAGTTTCACTCCATTTTTTGCCCTTGTTACTCCCAAATTTGGCTTGATACATTCTTAAGTACAACCCAATCTGTTTCCTTTTGATTGGAATATAAATACATGACAGGAAGAGTGGCTTCCCAGCCTTTTAAAAATGAAAACTTTTCCCATAAAGATTTGGGGATTTTCACCTTCCCTTCCCTTCCCTTCCCTTCCCTTCCCTTCCCTTCCCTTCTCTTTATTAAAGTTATGCATGACTTAATAGAAAGCAAATTAGAAGAATACATTTCAGTGTTGGAAGCCAACTTGATGGGGTGAAATTTGGGAGCTCCTTCTGCTCATTCTCAAGAGCAAACAGGACTCCTGTGTATCCATATCATTTTATTTCAGAGCATTTTCTTCAAATTTATTTTTTAACTGATATTTAGGTATAGGTTAGTTTCCTCAGGCAGTGGGCTACAAGGAAGAATTTCCTTCTGCCACAGGAGTCAGTGCTCCTGCTGGTTCACCTTCTCCCCCTCCTTTCCCTGCCGTGGAATGTGGTGGAACCTCTGGAACCGCAGTGCCAAGGAACAGCCCAACTGCCCAACGGCCATAAACTGCCCAACTGCCCAACGGCTGCCGGGCTGAGCCTGTCACCCTGCAGCCCCTCTGCTTCTACAGCACGGCTGCCTTTGCTTTCACAGCTCTCTGGGTGTTGACAAAGCTCCTGTCTTCAATAGAAAGGTCTCAGCATGGACTGTAGGAAGGTACTTGTAGTCTTTTAAACGAAGAGGAGAGCTTTCCTCTACACATCGAATGTTTAACAAGTTGTAAGCACTGCATGATTGTAAGGTGGCAGTCTTGTAATTGCTCAGATGGGAAGGGTTTTTCATCTGTTCTTTCACCTAGAATAAAACTGACGGAGAGAAGGAAGAGGAGTATTTAGTGCAAAATAGCGCTCCAACTCTTGAGTCACCTTCCACTGTAGCTGCAGCAGAGTACAGTAACCATCAATCCACTCTCACTGACTCTGGGAGTCTGCCACCAGATCAAGAAGGGATACAAAACATTACAAGTGAAACACATGGCACAGCAGAGGCAAAGAATACTGCGGGGCAGATGCAAGATCTCCAGTCTCACCGAAATATTTCTTCAAAAGGTTTTGATGCCAGTGCCAGCTCCAGTAGTGGTAATCAATCAGAGCCAGAGCATGCTGAAAATGGTAAAGGAAAGGGTAAAAAGAGCTGTCTTCAACCTAAGCAACTCTCATTTTACCATTGTTATAGTTTTGCTGCTGGGAAGTGAATTTTTGTAGGAAATAGTAGCCTACTGTCTACTTGAACTGTGTGGAAATGGTGTAATCATCTAGTGAAAAAATACAACTGCCAGGAAGTTTCTTGGCATTTTGTTAGGAATTGTGATGGTTTCAATGAGGAAAAAAAGTATGTAAGAATAATATTTTATACTGGACCTGAAAAGAAAGGCCCAGAATAATCCGTAATACATTGTGTAAGGAATATTTATTGCAGCAAGATGAAAGCATTTTGAGTGCCCTGTTTACAAGTAGAAGATGCTGTTTCTTGCATAAAGCTTGATTCTCTATAAGCTAATTCATTTGCGGGAGAAAGTGCCAGTTATGGCATGTTTGGGCAACCATTGCCCCTTGTGAAGTTAATGTTCTGAAAAGTGGAAGTCAAGCTGATATCAAACATTGACCTTCTTAGCTGGGTTTCACATTCATGCGATTTTGAGATTCATCCAGATGAGACCACCAGAGAGAAGAGGATAATAAACACAGTCAACACATGTGCACATGATGTCAGTGTACTGCTGCCTGCATTTTAACTGTTGGCAAGGCTGGATCCAAAAGATTTTTTGTGAAAGTGACAGGCTCTTTTGCAGTTCATCAAAAATACAGGTGCTTTCACTGTTCTGTAGAACCTGAAAAAATTTTAACACTGAGGAAGAAAATGCTTGTCTGACTATACTCCTTGTTTTCTTCATAGCAACAGATTTCAGTTAACAATTCACTGAATTTCCTCAAAATGCCCTTAAGGTGTGTTACTATAATTCATCTGGAAATGTTCTAAAAGAACGCAATAAAATGTGTTTCATTCAACAAAGGTGAGAGTTTGGATGACATCAATAGGCAGCCCTCAATAAATATATCTCTATTGCTTTGTTAATCACAGATGTATATATTTTAAGAAAAACGCAGAGAAAATTAGACTTTTTAAAATTGTTGTTATTTCCATTTCTTTCTACTTTTTGGGGTCTTTTTCCTCCTTTATAGTGTTTAGAGGCCAAAAAAACCTTCAAAAAGCTCAGAGAAGAGACAGGTCCTCCAAAAAGCAGAAAACAAGCCTCAAAACATCAGTGAACATCAAAAAGAAGAATAAAAGTAGTAAGTACAGCAGCTCAGTGTGAAATAAAGTGTGTGAAAGTACCATGTTATTTGTTTGAAATGAATATTAAAAAAGGTGAATAGGAGCTAGGATGTAATAACCAGTCTTGCAAAGTCTTTTAAAGACTATATAGCTCCATAAGTAAAAACATGTGGATAATTTTGGCACCTACATGAACACATTACAGTGCCTCTTTGCCTTATTTTCTGATGCAGGCAATTTATTTATGGCTGTGATTCTAAAGCAATAAGTGCACTGCTGTCGTGATCCAGTTGGAGAGTAGAGTGGACTATGGCTATACGAACCTTGAGCAGCTGGATCGTATTCAAGAATCTCCTTCCAGGAAGTGTGTCCCTACCCTACCTCCTTATGTTCTTGCACACACACAATCAGTTAAATACCTGCCAGTTTTTGTGACGGATTGTGGAGCCACAGTCTCCTACTTTTATCAACCTTCTAGGTCTGTAGGACTTTGGTTCCCATAAATCCACAGAACAGATTTGAGTCTACGTGCACAACAACTAACTGGCCGGTGTTTCCAGTGCAAGGTTTCCCTTTCCCAGCATGCCAGAATTAGAGGGGCCCCATTACAGACCTGGTTTGCGATCCTGCACCTGGGCACCCATGGTGCAGAGAGCTGTGTGCCAAGCTGCTACACCAGGATGGATTATGTCATTTTAGAGTGAGACAGCTCCTGGTGAGCTTTGGGTTGGGTGGGAAAGTTGCTTTGTTTTGTAACAATCTACCTTCCCACAGGAAAATGTGGGCAAAGTGGAGAGACGGAGTCTAATCTAAAAGAACGTGATAATCATTTGCCCAAAGGTTGCAAATGGAGTTTTCAAGTGTGTAAGTATCTTCTTTGAGACATGCCTCTTGCGATCTTGCAATATACTATAAGATGGCTTTTGGAATTTTCTGGTCTTGAGGATTTTTTCCTCTAAAATCACTCCATCCCCCATTTGCTTCATTTTGTCGTATATCCTGATAGTTTTCCTTTCTTGCTGTTTACTCCTTGTTCTCCGTTTCTTGTTCAGCCTCTAAGATTATTAATTTTTAAATCTTCCCCTTCCATTTTGCCATAATGAACCAGTACTTGTTTACGATTTCTTGTAAGAAGTTTCAGTGCATTTGTGGCAGTCAAGATAGTGATAATAAACAGCAGTTGTTGTTTCTCAGCCTTGCTGCCTGCTGCCTCAAAGTACATCACGAAGATTTCAGTACCTCCCCCTTCATCGAAGCCTCAGAAGGCTTCAATGCACTGCTGCAATGCAATAATTAACAGAAATTGTTTAACTTACAGCTGACTTGCAAAATTTGAGTAGCACCGAGCGCATTACAATTCTCCAAGCAAAAATGCAGGAAATCCGGAAACACTACCAGATGCTGAAAGCTGAGTTGGCTGCCATTGACCGGAAAAAGCATTTAAAGAAAAAAAAAGAGCTGGAAAGTAAGTGCTGGGAACTAAAATCTACTTTTAGAGAGCTAACTTGCATGTCATGTTATTAATGTTTTAACAAGAGTTGGGTAACCTTGGGAGATTAGTGCTGTTAGAAGTGTGTTTATGATTACTCTTTTGCTGAAAACACTGAATACAGTTATTTTATGACTTTTAGAAGGTCCAGATCAGATACCCAATGATGATGTAAGGGGAGAAATATTAACAAGGCAGTCAACCTAGTTAATTCTGTTAAGGCAGAACTATTTTATACAGGAAACAACATACAGAAAATAAACTTTTCTAAACAGCGAACTAAGTATGGTTTTTAATAACTTCTCATTTTTTGTCAAGTTAGATACATTTCCTGTAGCATTGCCTGTGTGACTACTTTGTGCTTTCCACTTAGGATTAGGGATTTATTTCAAGAGTGTAAGGAAGACAATCAATAAAATGTCTCATTTTTCTGAAGCTGCCACATGTCTTGCTGCAGGAAATGTTCTAGTGTGCCTTCTGCTAAGAGTGTTAAAAAGATAATTTTCTCTATGTCTTGTTCATGCTTGCGTTTAAGAGTTCACTGAGTACATGAAGAACTAGTGAAATCACAGTAAGATCTTATGGCCGCAGCCATTGGAAGGGAACTGCAGTTGCTATTTAGTTGCCAGAGGAGGTACAGATTCAGTAGTGGGACAAGGTCCTATCTGTGCCAACTCCCAGAGGAAAGAAAGATAATAACTGACTTGCTGGTAGGTCAGGAATAAGCTCTGGTGTCCTCTGGCTGGGGCTCTTGATCTGCATGGCTGGTCAGTCAGGGCTTTAAGGGGCAACAATGCCAAATCTGGGGGAAAGAGGCGTTTTTTTCATCACTAGGTGTTAAATACTGAAGTCAGTATATATGTTCTCATTTTGGCCAGGACAGGGTTAATCTTTTGCAGTAGCCAGGAGGAAGCATGGCTAGGTTATTCCATACCACCTCACATCACTGCCAGGAGCAGGGAAAAGGGACTCTGTTCTGGAGAGAAGGAGTTCTTCCAGTCAAGAAAATGTGGCAAAGGGAGCTGTCTAATATTGTCTATTATCGGGGGGTTTTTTCCATGTGAATTTTTTCTTTTGTTATACCCTCTGATATTAGTATTATTGCTGTTACCATTTGGTTTTGTATCTCATTGCTGTTTCAAGTAAGTTGTTCTTATCTTAACCAATGACCATTACCTTTCACGCCTCCAATTCTCCTCTCCAGCACACTGCAGCGGCATGGGGGAGAGAACAGTGTGTGGTTTGGTAATGTCTCCATGGGGGTACTGAACTGGGGAGTACCATTCCTAAGCCACAACAACAGCCAGTGTGAGCTGGAAACAATTTGATCTAAACATTAGTTGTATTAGGTACAGAGCCACTGGTCACAATGCTGCTTGGTCTACTCATGTGGGTGTGCTACCTAATTCCATGGTGGGGTGTCGCTGACTGGATACCAGACACCCACCAAAGCCGCTCTATCATCCGCTCTGCAGATAGACAGGGGAGAGAAAATATAAAAAAGGGTTCATGAGCTAAGGACCAGGAGAGATCACTCACCAAATACTGTCACAGGCAAAACCAGCTAAAATTAGGGATATTCATTGAATTTATTACTAACAAAATCAGAGAACAATAACAAGAAATAAAGCAAAATTACCTTCCCCCTACCTCTACCTCCTTCCCAGCTCTACCTCCTCCCCTTCAGCATCACAGGGAGACAGGGGATGGACAGTCAGTTCATTGTGTGTTTCTGCTGCTGCTCAGGGAGAGGCATCCTTCTCATGCTCCAGTATGGGGTCCCTCTCGCTGGAGACAGTTCTCCATGAACTTCTCCCATGTGAGTCTATCCCATCCGCAATAGTTCTTCACAAACTGCTGCAACAGGAATTACTCTTCTACCATGTGCTTCAGGAACAGGCTGCTCCAACATGGGTCCTCCAAAGGGTCACAAGTCCTACCAGGAAACCTGCTCCATCATGGGTTCCTCTCTCCATGGGTCTGCAGGTCCTGCCAGCAGCCTGCTTCAGCACAGGCCTTCCACGAATTCACAGCCTCTTCTTGGCATTCACTTGAGTGTGGCTCTCCTCCACAAACTGCAGGTGGATCTCAACTCCCCACCTCCTTCCCCACTTACCTTGGTGTCTGCAGAGTTGTTCCTCTCGAATATTCTTCTGCCCTTCTCTGGCCACAGTTACATTTGTGCAAAAACTTTTTTTTTTCCTTCTTCTTAAATATGTTGTCACAGAGGCGTTACCATAATTTCTGATTGGCCCAGTCTTGGCTAGTGACACACCTGTCCTGGATCTAGCTAGCACTGACTCTGCCAGACAGTGAGGAAGGTTCCAGCAGCCTCTCACAGAAGCCATCCCTGTAGCCCTTCAGCACCAAAGTCTAGCCAATAGAAACTAAATACATCTCCATATATGCACTGTGTGCCCATTGTGTTTCTCTTTTTCGGAGCATGGAGCGGGATCAGGATTGTTCTGCTGCACTGTCTGATATCAGCTCATCATGTGAGAATATCAAGGATCATTTGGGATGTGTATTCAGAGCTGCTCTCCCACCCCTAATGCGCTATCCTTGGGAGTCCACTATTAAAAGTATCCAGTCTAAGGCGGGGGAAAGAGGAGGATGATTTTCTCCAGCCTTTCACATCCATTTACCCCTTCATGCCTACTACAACAGCTTTTAAGAATTCTGAATTCCCTTGAGATGTTAAGGAAAGTATGTTCTTGTTGCTAGGTCTGCTAGGTCTCCTCAGTGTAGTGCACACCATATTTAGAGCCAAGAAAGATATCTAGGGAGGTTATTCAGAGATCTGCCCTAAGGTGGGATAGTAATGAGTGGCATGGAACGCAGGAAGACACAAGCAAGTGTTGGGAGGACTTCACCTATAGTTTAGCAGTTCACCTGTGAACAACTACATCACTTTAACAACCTGTTAAAGTGATGAAATATGTCAAAGAAAAATGCTGTAGTAGCTCTAGCGAGGCACGAACTTATGTTCTGTCCTGGCTACTGTTTACTGGACACTGCTCACCAGTAGACATCATTCCCAGGGGTGGAGAAAGGAAGCAGACCAACAGGCACCATGGCCACTCAAACTGCTGCTGAACCAGAGGAACAACCCCTGCCAGTAGCAGTCAACCCTATACAGAAAAAGAAATCAAACATGTAATCAGCTCACTGCATGAAGGATGAAAAGGAAACAGAGCCCTCAAAACAGGAGGAAAAGGCAGGGCCAGAGATAATCACCTGATCCTAATCCTCAGGTGAGCTGTGAGATATACAAATAGATTTCAGTCACTAGTCAGGAGAGAGCTGCTGGTGACCTGCCTGCTCTAATTCTGGATTGTTGTGGCCTGTGATATGAAACTGAATGGCAGTGAAGCCAAGCAGCTGGCATCTCTGTCCTGGAATATGGGCATTGCCAAGAGGACTGGGAAGAGTACAGAAACTCTCAGCCCCTGGAGACAGTTTGTGTCAAGTGTGAGGGAAAGGTATTCTCTCAAGGATGATCTTGCCTCGTCTCTCAGAGGACCCTTTGCTGTGGGACTGCTGAGGGCTGAAGAACAACAGGTGCTAGTGGCTACTACAACAGCACAGTGTCAGCAGTATCACACCAACCAGGACTTCGTGACCCCCACCCAGGGGATGATTTGAGAGCTGGAGAGCCAGGGAGTGGTCAGCAAGATTTGCTGTCTCCTTAGTAGTCCTATATGGCCAATGTGTAAGTCCAATGGAGAGTGGAGACTAACAGACTGTTGCCCTAGGGGTGGAAACGCAGCCCATGTTTGCCATGGGCTGATCCAGGCTGCACTAGAAAAGGGTGAGGCTCCAGAACACTTGAAGTACATCAGTGATATGGTATGGGGCAACACAGCAAAGGAAGTTCTTCAAGAGAGGAGAGAAGAAAATCCAGATCCTCCTAAAGGCCATTTTTGCCATAAAGCAAAGCAAACTCAAGGGATCTGCCCAAGAAATTCAGCTTTTAGAAGTAAAATAGCAAGAGGCATGTCATCAGATTCAATGAACATGGTAAACAAACAAAGAGCTATGTCCCCACCAACCAGCAGAAAGCAAGCACAGGTTTTCCTAGCCTCTGCAGGTTTCTGGAGGATGCATGTTACAGATTACAGTCAGATTGTAAACCCTATCAATATTATGTGACATGGAATAATTTAAAGCGGGGTCTTGAACAGTAACAGGTTTTTGAATGATCTAAACAGGAGATTCTTCATGCAGTAACCGTTGGGCCAGTCAGGATAGCAGCACATGTGAAAAATTTGCTCTACACTGCAGATAGGGAGAATGGTCTTTCCTGGAGTCTCTGGCAGGAAGTACCCAGGGAGACTTCAAGATGACCAGTGAGATTCCAGATTCAGAGATACAAGAGATCTAAGGCGTGTTATACCCTACCTGACAAAGAGATCCTGGCAGCTTATGAAGGGTTTTGAGGTGCTTTGCAAGTGATTGGCACCAAAGCACAGCTCTTCCTGGCACCCTGACTGCCAGTGCTGGGCTGGGTGTTGAGAGGGAAAGTCCCTGCCACACATCATGGCACTGATGCTACATGGAGTAAGTGAGTTGTGATGACCACCCAGCAAGCTCAAATAGGAAATACCAATCACCCAGGGATCTTAGAAATCAAGGAAGCCAAACATTTTGGACAATCATCAGAGGCGGAGGACAAAAAGGCGATGTGCTGAGGAGGCCCCACCATAAAATCAGCTACCAGAAACAGGAAGATGCCCTCATCATGCCCTCATCATTGGAAAACGCTGTCACTGGTTCCTGCTATATCTTGGGGATAAATCAAAAATAGGAAGCTGCTATATGGAATACTACATGGCAAGTTGCAGAAACTACTGCAGGACAAGGTGGATCAAGTCAATTTGCAGACCTGAAAGCCATCCCAATGGCTTTAGATATCACTAAACAAGAGAAACGGCCAGCATCCTACCTCTACACTGACCACTGAACAGCAGCAAATGCTCTGTAAGGGTGGCTGGATCAAGGGAAAAACATAAATTAGTAGAACAGAGGTTAACCTGTCTGGGCTGCTGAAGATTGACAAGACATCATTGCTCGGAGAGAAAAGCTGGCTGTAAAAGCACATCATGTAGATGCACAAGCACCTGTGAGTTGGGCTGCTGAAGAACATCACAACAATGGACACATGGATTGGGTTGCCAAGGTTAAAGTGTCTCAGGTGGATCTGAACTGGCAACATAAAGGTGAATTATTTCTGGCTCATTGTGCCCATGGTGCTTCAGGTCATCAGACAAGAGATGCAACAATACAGACGGGCTCGTGACTGAGGGGTGGACTTAACCACGGGCACTATTTCACAGATTATCCTTAGCTGTGAAACATGCACTGCAATCAAGCAGGCCAAGTAAAGCCTCTGTGGTATGGGGAATAGTGCTCAAAATACAAATATGGGTAGGCCTGGCTAGTTAAGACTGCACTCCCACAAACCTGTGAAGGCAAGCAGTATGTGCTGGCAGGGGCGGAATCCACCACCGGATGGCTGAGATGTACCCTGTGCCCAAACACCACCCCGGGTCTTGAAAAGCAAGGCCTGTGGTGACATGGAACTCCAGAAAGACCTGAGTCAGACAATGGGATTAATTTCAAAAGTAGTCTCATAGACCTCTGGGCCAGAGACCACAGTATTGAGTAGATATCATGTTCCTTACCATGCATCAGCCTCTGGCATGGTCAAAAACTGCACACAGTTTGGGAGAGCCTCAGAGGGGCACTGAACTGAGGAGTCACATTCCTAAATCACAACAATATAACAGTGCTTACTAGTATATTGGATGGAAAATGGAAAAACATTTTAACTGCTTATTTATAAATCCTTATAATCTGTGTTTTCCTCTTCCTGTGCAGGGACTGCTGCCACATCAACTTCTTCACCAAATGGAATGCCAGGGGAATGCAGGTGACAACAGGATTGCCAAATCACTTTGCACTTAATGGCTGCTGAAGGCCACTCTTTTTAATCAGTACTGAAAACAAAATATGAGGATCTATTAAAAGAAGCACACAAAACCAAACACTGACTAATGTTTACAGGTTTGAATTATATTTAAAAAGGTTACTCTGGAACCCATTAATTGGAATAAAACTACGGTACTTTGCCATATTTAAATATATGTTTAAATTTTGATTAAATACATTATATAAAAAAGAAAACAATTAACAAATTGTATTAAGTACTGATATATGAAGATAATATTCCATCTGCTTGAATATTTCTTCATAATGGATTAAACAGGTATGTTTTTGTGTTTTCTTGTAACTGTTTTCCTGTGAAAACAACAAATACTTCATTTGTAATGCTTATTTTGAGCTTCTAGAAGGCTTCAAGAGAATGTGAGCTTATAAAAGTTTTTAGAAAAAAGCCATGAAATATATATTAAGCTTTGCAGAAAAATGAGAATTATGCAATATATTGTACAAATATAAGCAAGAACCTCTGAAATAAAATGGCATTGTTTTTGAATCCCTGATTTTGTTCCTAACAGTTTAATTAATCAACCATAGCATCTTCATGAAAATGACATCAAGCTGCAGAATCTGTTGATAAATTATTAATTCAAATCCATTTTCTCTTTTAGCAAAAAGCAAAAGTGTGGCCCAGCATTAATGCAGCACCAGTCAAAACAAAGCTGAATTTTGTTTCCTGTTCATTTTGGTAGTTCGAAAATGTCAAAGCAAGCTCCTGAAAATATTTGCTGGCTCCTTTTATCAACTGCCTCAAGGTCAGATTAATTGGAATTGAAACTGGAATAAATATTCTAGTGTTCTCTGCTTACATTGTGTCGGACTGTAGTTCAATTGACCAAAATATTGTTACACCTGCAAAATAACATGTTACTGATGCGACTGCTAAATTACAATTATAAGTTTTGGAAGCACTGTGTTAAAAATTACCAGTGACCTGGGACTGACAAGAGTCATTGTAATAATTTCAGTGAGGATATTATACCCAAACCAGAATGAGCAAGTATACTAAAATAGAAGGCAGAAGGGAACTTTCTCCATACTAAGACAGCCAGGTAGTAGAACTAAAGATCACTGCAACCAGTGCTATCCTAAAGAAAAACAGAAAGCAACACATAAATCTGAATCACCACTGCGCATGCCATAACCCCGAAGTTATTTAACATGACAATTATCTTGCCCTAAACTTAAAGCCTCATTCAGTTTTCTATCTTTTTGAATTCTAAGGTTATTATTTTAAATTACCTACATGTGGTGGCACCCTGAACAGTATCCCAGAGAGAATCAGTGTCCACAAGAACACAGTGTAGTACAATTAAGCACTTGGATTTCTAGGGGAGGAAGAATAAAAACCACCACTACTTACTGACTGGACAGGCTTATTAGCTGCACTTCCAAACAACAGGCTACAGGAATAATGAATGCAAAGCAAACCAGAAAACCAGACCCACCTGGAATACTTTGTATTCTCAGCTGCCAGTGAAAAAACGTTTCATCTTAGAAAGGACTAACAGCGCACAAACCATCTTTAGAGGGACCTCTGCAGACATGAGTCAGGGATTAAAACATCTTCTGGAAAGTCTAAGCACTCCTTCTTGGAGTGAATAGAACAAAACACAGCCAATCAAGCAAAAACTGAGGCAGTATCAAGTTTCTTCTGGGAAGCACATCCTGCCCACGTGAGCCCATGCTGCACCCACCTTGTCCACAGTGACAGCAGGCACCTGATTCCTCTCCAAAGACATTTACATACAGAAGCCAGCTGAGAGGTGTACCACAGAAGCGTAAGCTACACTGGGTGCATAGCGTCGTAACAAAACAGAAATTACTTACAGAAATTATCCTAGAAGAGTAGCTTGCAATATCTGTCACACTTTCATTTCACAGGAGAACAGATGGAGACACAAAACTCCTGTTCACTCTGAGTGTTCCAAGCTATGCAAGCAGCCACAGACATCTCCCCGTTTGAGTACACGCAGCAACAAGTCGTGAAAGCAGAGTCACCACTGACACCAGTGAGAAGTTTTAACACCAACCTTGAGGATTTTTAGCCCTAGAACATGAAACAGGTCAGGTCTGTCTGTTCTCACTTGCCAAATGCCATTGCAGGGCCTCTGCTGTAAGGAAGGATATCCGACAACAAAATATCTGCCACAAGAGTTGAACCACAAGGCCAGCAGAACCAAAGGCTGCTGAGCATCAAACAGATGCTCCCAGTCTGAAGGGCTTTCAGAACTCTACGGACCTCTGCCACATGGTTTCCAGTGACACAGACTTTGAACAAAACATCCAGCTCAGAATCTGCATGTATGCCAAAGCACAGCAATGGCTCATGACCTGTGTATTATATAGACTTGGGCCAGAAACAAATGCAACAGATGTAGAAAAAATGAAGACTGATGGCAATCAAAACACCACCATCATTTTTCTACTCCATCAAGTAGTTATAAAATTATCAAACTTGTGCACACACATAACAGAACACAGTAACCGACAAAGAAAAAGTCTTTTATTCAGAAGAGGTTCAAGTGTCTCTTTACAAGTCATGATTTCAACTTACAAAATCAACATTACCACAAGCACTTTTCTTAAAGAAATGTCTTTTGTACAATGCCAAGTACGTAAGCAAAGCAAACGAATGATCCATACCCTAACATTTCTACCCCAAAATCTCTATTTAGATTTTGCATATATATATGTAAAGTACATATGAATATCATGTCTTCATACTTCAGGTCCTTCTCCTCCAGGAACCAGCTATAAACGAGTAAGATATTTTTGCATTAGAGCCATAGAGTTAAGCTTTACAAACCCATACAGGACAGCTATTACTTTACAACAAACATTTTAGGACATGGAGACTCCATGCTAGACCACAGTGGCTTTCAGACTCTCCCAACAGAGGAAGTCAGTTATTGCCAGAGATGCACAAACCAAAAAAGCAGCAGGGAATAAATCAGCACAGCATCTCCTTGTGAAGAAAGCAAAGAATTTAAGAACAGAAAAAGACATACAAAATGAAAAAGAAGAGGGAAAAAAAAAGGATTAACCACTACTTTTATGGATATCTTTATCAGCTGAGCACTTCTAAAGAGAAAGAGCTTCACTGGTTTTGGGATCAAAATAAGAGTAAGTCTAAAGCATGGACTTCCTGATATGGGAAGATACATGTCCAAAAGACACATGAGATCTAATGCAGAAACATATCTATGTCTTGCTGAAAATTCACCAGGTTCTTCTTCAAGGGCAGCACATCCCCAGCTTAACTGGATGGTAGGAATTTCACCCCACGCAAGGAGTCAGAATGTATGCTATCCTTTCAACATGCAGAACAATAACCAAACCAAATAAAAGGCTTAGAAATTAACACAGGATGGCACCTGCTCCAACACACAATGCAGAGGTGCAAGAGAGGTAAAACAATATAAGGGAGACAATGTCTCATTCATACAGAGCCAACTTAGACTCAAATCTTTCCACTTGAGCCTTCCTCTTCCCACAAAATTAGAAATGCCCCTGTACTGGAAGTCCAGGCTTCATGGCCAGCTGTGCAGACAAGCTACTTGAAACTTCCTGCAGAACTGTCAGGAAAGCTCAGCTTAAAGGAGTTGAATATAATCACCAATTGATTTACAGGCACAGAAAGTCAACACATGCAGCCTCTGATGACTCACCATAGTTATGTTATTTCCATTGAGCAGAATCTGGTCCAGCTTTGTGATTCTTCTGCCCTCAGGTGTGATCTCACTGAAGGAGTGTTAGAAAGAGTAAGTAAGAACACAGAACCAGAGACAATAGCTCCAGATTTGATGACAGAACGGACAGAAATCCCTGCATTAAGGTGACCATTACAGAAACTAACACTAAATCAGCTACACGGCAGCATGATCTTGACAAATGGAGCACCTAGGTACAGAAAGCAAACTGAAAAGGTCTCTTCTGCTCAGTACACAAAGACGTGTGTTCACCTGCTAAAGCTTGACAGTTTCTTGAATATGATATATCAACATGTAATGACAAAGTAAAAATATTTAAGTTTGCTGCCTTGTTGAATCTTTGCCTAGGTCTTAAAGAAGTGTAAAAACAAATTAACTACTGGAAAGCTTCCCACACAACCCATGCAAAATTAAGACTGCAATAGGATCCCCATACAAGTATAAACCATGCAACAGCTACTCTATGACATGGCTGTCCTGAACAGATCACTTTATATAGTTTTAGGTCCAATGTTAAAATACCCAGCTGGCAAGTATTCCATAAATGTAAAAAACGCTTTTCTAGCAGACCTCACACAGTACTTTGCCTCAGTGAACGAAACATTAAATAGCAACAAGAGGCAGAAAACATACTTACAATTCTGTAACATCTTCCAGCACCATATCTGAAAATCCAGTCTCAAGGAAAATAAGGCCCAGATTTTAAAACTAGGCTATTTAATGCTATTTTCATTTTATGCAAAAATGTGATTTTACCTGAAAATTGAAAATATCAGAATACAACTGATCCATATAAAAAGGTTCTATTCAGTGAACCCAAAACTCTCAAGAGCTATAAATTACTTAGGTCAGAGCATAAAGCAGACAGTCTTAAACGTCCATCAAAGGATACTAACAAAGTCATCAAATCCTAGAAGTGTCCCAACAATTTCTTTGTCGCTCTTCATCACGATGTGAATACGTGAACCGATGCACTTGTCCACAAGTTCTGTAGGTACACATAAAAGTATACGTTCTACAAAGCACGTCTTTCGTGCCTTACGGATTTTTTTGTGTTTGTTTACACAAACAGAGACACATTCCACACAACCTTACACAATCCCCCTCCACTCTCCCACACAAACAGCCCAGCCCCCCCCCACCCTCACAGGGAGGAATTTCTT